>NC_141695.1:1039568521-1039582310 GCF_964263255.1 Lissotriton vulgaris | reverse complement strand
GCTCCTTCCTCCTTGTTCGTTTGGAAGGAGAACCTATATGAAGAAAGAAAGACATAGTCTGTAACCAATGCTCTTTAAGATTAACTCAATCATTCAGCAGAAATGTGTGCTGCAGTACAACTAGCAACTTGCAAGCGCATTACATAACTATTGAGGCCAGTATCTATCTAACCTCACACTTCTTCATCCTTGCTCTAACATTAGTGGGAGTTTAAGGAACAAATTCTATGAGCACTGTGGACTTCCATTGGAGTCGACTATGAAAGTACACCAGTCTTATTCTTCTTCTTATCTCTTGTTTTGGAAAATTGGTACGTTATTTTCTGCAAGCCGGCATAATGCCAGCGCGGTAAACTTGCACCCGAGAAAAAGAGACGCACGCCATGAGGAGTGACCTAGACTTGCGTTGCCGTTGCGTTACTGTACCCGTCCAGTACATGCAGGTGGTGAATCTCTTACTTTTCTATTACGGGTGGCACTGAGAATACTCTGTTACAACTCAAGGGCTACTGCTTAATTAATTTAACTTTCACCCTACAGTGGAAATGAGTACTAGAAATGGAAAATTGAAGAAGATAAATAATCTGATTATCTATCACTTCACATGGGATGTTTTTGCTTATATATGGGATGACTTTAGGTGCTTTGGTTTTTATTGAGTGACAGGCAGTGATACATCCACACATGAATGACTGAGTACTACTAAACTTATTAAGAGAGGTAGGGAGTGGCCACCATAATAACCGGATCTATGCAGTGCTTGCAATACAAACTACTGCTACTATTTATGGTAGTATTTGGACAAAATTAAAAGTTCTTTTCCTTGCCTTTCCTACACTGGAACGGACGTGCGGGTGCAGTGTTACATGCTCTTCAAAGTTACACTTAGTTCATCCACTGACCATCTACTCTCTCTAGATCATGGGTACTCACAAACTTTCTCTCAGGGGCTACATTTACAGTGTAGTTTGGGGCCGAGGGCCGCACTGGTGGGGGCGGAGTCAGAGGGGGCGGGGCTAAAGCAAAACGATAACTTGTGACCATGAGGTTGCACACAGGTCCCTGCAGCAGATGCCCTCATCCACTGAGCCACCAGACCCAGCATTTACATACATCTCTCTCCCTCCTGCTGTCCCTCCTGCCCTCCCTCCATCTCTCTCTCCCTCCTGCCCTCCCTCTCCCTCCCCCTCTGTCATCTCACTGTGTGTGTGTCTATCTGTGTCAGCCTTCAGCCCGGGTTGAGACCGCTTCCTCAACGCGCACACACAGACAACAACACCAAAGTACTTAACAGGTCTTTAAAAGACCATTAACATATTATTGAGGCTTTGTTTGTTTTAGCGCCCCTGCTTCTCCACCCTGACAATCACTGCTTGCCCGGCCCCACAGAGCAGAGGCTTTGTTCTATTTCACCTCTTTGTGGCCTTGCATCTCCACTCTGCTCTGTGGGGGCCGGGGGAGCAGTGATTGTCAGAGTGGAGATGCAGGGGCGCTAACAGGTGAAATACAAAAAAGCCTCTGCTCTGTGGGGGCCGGGGGAGCAGTGATTGTCTGCAAGGTCTGCGCACCGCCAAGGAAGGCTTGCCGGGCCACCACCGGCCCGCGGGCCGTACTATGAGTACCCCTGCTCTAGATACACATATGCTATCTAAGAGTCAGATAGTAGCATGATCCAGGTATATGGACACATACAGTTTCTGTGTCACCCACCCAGGCTGTTGTCCTTCCACCCATCATTGCTTCATCATTCACCCAGCCATGCATCTCATATTCTTGCCTTCCCAGCTAGTCTTCAATCTCAATAAGTAAGGAATATATAAGAGCTTACCTCTGGCCGCCACCACCGTCTCAACTCTCACAGCCGCCGCCGCCGCCTCCTCCCCTGATAAACTGCCCTCCGCCTCCGTGTCGAGCACCACCACCACACTGGCCCCGCCACCAGATGTTCCACCTACAAAGTACATTTAAGAATCTTAGAATAAAGCACTCACTAGTCACTAGTATTTGGTCTAGGAATGAAGACATGTGAAAACAATGTAATTTGTGACTGTCTACGTTAAAGTTAAAAAAAATGTCCCTTTTTCCAGGGAAGGTTGTCTTGCTGCACTTTTTGGCACAACTGATGAAGGCTGATTTTTTAACACGCACCATTTTTCTCCACACAGACAGAAGATGGACTTCTAACAACAAGATCAAGTTGAAACCAGGTGAGAGCTCGGCTCGACCACAAGAAATGTCTTCAATTAATCGTCAGCACTAACCACTTTTCCATTATCAGTTAAACGTTTAGTTTTATTATGACTTCATTTTAATAAATGTGTTTACTTTTAATAAAGCTTTTAAACTTAAATACAATCTGTGTTTTTGGGTCCTCCAGACTAGAGTGACTGAGCGAAAGGTTTTGCAATTTTTGCAAGCATGAGTCCAGATAGAACACTTCAAAAGACATTATGGACAATCCCAGAGAACTGCACTAAGTTGATAGAGCTATTGCTGACTAGAATCATGGGAGTTTCGCCAACCGTGCAATCTTAGTTAGCTACACAGACAGACTAATAAGAATAATCTAGTAATACCACAGGGAGTCATAGTAGAGGCAGGATAAGAATTTAGATACAGTCTACAAGAAGAGCAACGACAATTTTGAAAAAATTCAAATGAGGAACGCTAGGAAAAATAGGTACTAGTCTAAAATGAAAACTTACTGGGGCCAGCAGAGGAGCCCTCGCCTGCCCGATCCTGGCCCTGTTGAACAGCATCCACCGCCTGCTGCTCCTGTGTCCTCCTCTCGCCCCTGGGGGGAGCTGACGTACAACATGAAAGAAAGAACAGAAAACATGGATGATTGTTGCTTGTCAATGTCAACCAAATCAAACATTTCAAAAGAACAATAACAAAATATTTCCGCGAAATTATATTGATTATGGTTACTTTTTATTTATTTGCGGACCTGTGACTTCGAAAGTCACGTAACTCACTAAACAAAGTACTGAAACGTTCACCTAGGACTGGCAGGCAGCAGTCCGCAGGCAAGACGCAAAGTGACAGACAAACTCCATTGTGATTTTCAGTCAGATCAGTGACAACACTAACAGTTGCCTGCTACATTACCAGTCATTTAAATAGTCAAACTATCAATCCACCGCCACTATTTTTCTTATTGTCAGGGTTACAAAGGAAGGGGCAGATTTAAGCCCTTGCGGCTCTTTTGCGCCGTTCTTGCGTGACTTTTGTGACGCAGCAGCTAAACAAAAAAGGGCGCCATGGTGCGGCGTATAATATTATAACAACGTGACGCATTTGGGAGATGCATCCCGTTATAAAGCCCTGCGCCATCAGGGGGCGTTCCGGCGCAAGGGAGGGCATTCCTGCGCTGGAACACATCCTAATAGTGGCTGAGGGAAATCTACAAAATATCAATCAGTCACCTTTAGGACAATGATGCGTCACACAAACCCTGCACCTGCTTGAAGCAGACGTACGGCTTGACCCAGCATTGGGGAGATAGGGTACCCCAGAGCATTGATGGAGCTGCGCCATCGTTGCGACGCAACTCCAGCAGTAAAGCTTCGGTGACGTTTTGGGCCCATGGGGCGCCGCATTGCAAATACGGCGCACCATGTTTGGTGGTGGTAGCGGGCCGCACAATTAATGGCGCATCCCTGCTACTTTGCAGGGATGCGACGGTAATTGCAATTCTGCCCCTTAGGGGCATACTTACTTACGCGTTCTGGCGCATCTCCAGAGATGCGCCAGATCAAATGCGTCACGCAAAACTACCCTTGCGACACGGCAGATGTGCCTCATTTACAATGCGGCGCGCCCTGGCGCAAGGGTAGGCACTTGCGTGACGCATCTCGTCACGTAAGAGCGGCGCATCGCTGGAGTCACGTCGCCAACGCAATGCAACTCCAGTAATGCTCAGGGCCACCCAATACTTTACATGCTGTGTCAGTCCTTTCGCCTGCTTCGAGCAGACATAAGGAATTGAATTGACGTAGCAGCGTCGCAGAAGTGCCTGCGTTAAATCTTGTAGATTTCACGCAGGCAATTTTGCGAGGCGCACAGCCGCTGGACCGCCCACCCTGCGTACTAGGAACGCACCCATTGTGGTGCAGGCCCATGGCTTTATAACGTGACGCATCTCCCTAGATGCGTCATGCTGTAAATGACTTGCAGGGATGCGGCACGTTTACGCCGCTGTTGCGTCACGCAAGGCAGCGTAAACGTGGCGCAAGGGGCTTGTAAATGTAATCTGCCCCCTAGTGTCTAGCATTACGCAGTTCTGTTAAGTACACTCATACATAATAGTTACTCAGGCCAATGAGACCACGAAATAGAAAACAAATAAGCATAGTAGCAACCCCACTGAGAAGGAGAGCAGTGCACCTGAAATGCACAGAAGATTTTGAAATATAATTTAACTACAATGTAATCGTCATCAGCGGCATTATTGGCTTGCTCCATGTAAAAAACAAATATTTGCAATACAACAACACAGAGCAGGAGAAAACATCATAGTAGTGAGTGATTAAATGCCAATGGCTACTACTACTCACCAAGCCCGGGGATCTCCAAGCCGAGCTGGTCCAGCAGGTCGCGCTCGCGGTCCAGGAGGTCCTTCCAGCGATGGGTGACCTGGCTGTAGGTGCGCTGGACCCCGTAGAGGTGGGATATGGCCCAGCACACCTTCTCCCACCGCTTCCGGCGCTCCCGCATGTTGTACCCGCCGGCCGCGATCCTGCCGCCTCCCGCGATGGTCCTGGGCAGGCGGCGCTGGACGAAGTAGACCAGCGCGCCCACTTCCTCCGGGCTGAATATCTCCCGGCGCGTCACCTGCTCCCCCCTCGATCTCACGCCTGCTGTCCTGCCACTGGGTCCAGCACTACTCCCCGCCGCCGCTGCGGCCCTCAAGTGCCTGGGCAGCTTCACGGCGCCTGGCTTGACCATGGTCTGGGCAGGTAAGGTAGGAAGAAGTAGAAAATTAAGAAGGAATAGGATAGGGAAGAAGAAAAGAAAAGAGTTTACAAAAGTAGTTTAAAAGTAAAGAAAAATAGCAGAAAAGACAAAAATATACAGCTAGGAAAAGAGAGGGATAGATAAGAAGCAAAATCGTAAAAAAAAAACTGAAAACAAGCAAAGGATGGGAAAGATATCAAGAGGATTAAACACCATGCCCAGACACAGGAAATGAATGAAAAACAAGATGGCCGGCGCCCGTTTCCGAGCGCGAAAGTCAGTTCGCGCGAGATTTTCCTCGCGATCTCGTGCGAACCTCTAGATTTCCCGCGCGATCTCGTGCGAACCTCTACTCGCAATGCGCTTACTGCGCGAGATTATACATAGCGGGCGGAAACGGAAATACGTCACGCAAACAAAATGGCCGCGCCCGTACTCGACCTTGGGGTAAATTCGCGTGTTGCGCTGCAAGCGGCTCGCGAATACTGCAAAAAAACTCGCGAAACAACAAGCCGCAAAAAAATAAAATGCTCATTCGCACGAATTGGCGGCTTCCGCGGTCGGTTTCGCACGACGCCGCGCCCCGCGAATAGCGCGAAAAAAACCGCAAAACGATTTCAGCAAAAGCAAAAGCAATGAGCAGGTGCAAAAGGTCAACCTCATGATTTGTAACGATTCTTTGTACTGCTTCCTGAGGGGGCCCTCCAGAATTCGGTTGCCTGCTTGCAACTATTGTGTGACCCTGCTCTGACCTTAACTGTATGCCACAAAGGTCCTGATTTACAGCTAAAGGAGCAGACAAGCAGGTGCCAGGCTGGAACTTTAAATTCTTTCAGTGACACATTAATTAGCCCCTAATTCATTATTGTCATTTGGGGCAGGGCAGGTGTTGTTAATAAACTAACCCCAAATTAATTCATGTCAGTTCAAGCAGGGCAGGTGGGCTTGCTTTTCCCCCCCATCTTCTACAGTGATGATGAACCAGAGGGTGGCATTGATTTAACAGAGGGTGGCATGGGTGGGCCAGAGGGTGGCATGAGTAGTCAGAGAGTGGCAGTGATGAAAGAAGAGTGTCCCAAACAGGCTGGACAAGTAGAAACAACAAGTTCGCGAAACTTGCGACCCGACAGGTAAGTTCGCAATTTGCGACATTGTACAAAACCCTCGCGAACTCGCAGAAACCCGCGCAAACACAAAAAAAAAAAAAAATCCGCAAATTCGCGGGAATTCGCGGATTTTGCGGATTGCGAATCCGCAAATCCGCAAAATTCGCGAACGCGAGATCCGCAAAATTCGCTCATGCTTAATCCTATATGCATAAGGCTAGACTATGCACAAGGGCGAGGTACCTACATGATTTGGTGTGCTCTTTATCAGGCCATTTCCGCTCTGCGGTTGTGCAAGCTGTCCCTGTACACGCTTCCTATATTCAAATTGTCTAGTATGGTAGGTCGTTCCTTTTCATGCTTTGCCCCTAGGTTGTGTAATACCCTAGCTGAGTCTTTGAGAAGATGCACCTCACTGAGCATCTTGTGTAAGAACCTGGAGACCTGGATGTTCTAAGCCTCTTGACCCTGCCAGCCCCTCTTTGCCTTAGCACTGGGAAACCCTATTTGGGTAGCGGAGCGTGCTACAAGACTTTATAATAATAATGATAATAATAATAATTGAGGCTGGTTACCGATTAAGGCAGGCAGAAACATCAAAGTGGGGAAAGGATACATTTCTTACCCTTGAAGATGGTATAAGCGCTCACTTTGGATGCAACAGCCGAACCCTACCATGATAAAACCTACAATTACAGGGGCAAATGTAGGCAATGTCCTGCATTGAAGTGAACCATAGAATGAAGCATGCCAGATATGATGGGCGAGGGTTTGATTTCCTTTTTATAGGTATAACAACACACTTCTGACATCCAGGACCCAATGTCTACAGCTGGACACAGACAGGCCTTACATTCTGCAAACACTAGAAGCAGTAAACCTTTTGACATGTTTCAATATACAGTAAGAGTCATACCTCCAGATATTCCGGAGTAAAGCATATGCCTCCAGAAGTGGCATTTTAATAGTGATTTTTGCAGAAGGTTGTCAAGGGATGCCAAGTCCGACCTGGAAATGGTTGACACCTTTTATATGGCTGCCTCTTTTTCCGTTATACATGAAAGTCTTTTAAGATGATGCCTTATCTGTATGGGGCCATAATCTTTCTGCACCTGCGACTACTCTCACCACTCTGTGTTCACCAAACGGTTGTATGATGGAACAACTACCACTTGAACAAATACAGTCTAAACAACGCCTCCTTAACCACTACTTAGTCTAAACCATTAAAGTTTTAACAACTATTTTTTAGAACTTCTATGCCTTTACCACGATTGCCTTTAAAGGCATGCATGCTAAAGACATATGCGTTTTAAAATTAGCATAAGTATTAACACTATGTACATATGTATATATATATATATATATATATATATATATATATATATATATATATATATATATATATTCACTGAAAAAACCATAGGTTATAGACCATATATAGTTAGGGATTAGCATTTACAAAACCTTGAAAATTCACTGAAAAAAACATAGGTTATAGACCATATATAGTTAGGGATTAGCATTTACAAAACCTTATTTTACTCGCACAAAACCATTGGAATTCGCATATATAGTTAGTTGCACTAACCATATATATCGCGCACCCGCAATCCACTGCTGATCATGTCACAAATTACATAATTCATGACATGGTCAGTGACATCACTGATGACATCACTGATGACATCTCAAATGACATCACTGATGACATCACTGATGACATCATCCAGTGACTGTATGTTTCCGTAAAGTTAAAATATGTCTTACATATTGAAGAATGAGTGGATGTATAAGTGTCTGGATGAAGGATTTAGTAGGTGCACAACTGACTGTATGAGTGAGTGATTAAATGTGTCTCACTGAGTGCATGGGTTAGTGACTAAACTGTCTTAATTTGTGCATCATTATGTCTGTTGTTCTGTAAACTGCTGCATGTTTAAATCAGTAGCTATATGAGTAACTATATGGGTTATTGATTGGTTGCCCAAGTATTTGTATGGGAGACTGAGTGTGTGTGTGTGGGTGGCTGGGAGGTGTATGACTCTGTGCATAGATGTGTGAGCAGCTGATTCACTAGATGTATGGGTTCAAAGGTGCAGGTGGAAACAGCTGTATGGGCGGTTGACTGTGTGCATGAGTGTATTGGTGAGTGAATGGATATCTCAGTGCTACATGTCAAAGTAAGTACATAAAACACAGTACATGTGAGAGTTGACATATATAAATAACTGTGCATAAGAGCCAGTGAATGTGTGAGTGGCTGTATGGATCATTGTAATCTTGTATCAGGGATTGTATAAGAGAGTAAATATGTGTTAGTATATGTTTGAATAAGTAAGGTGTGTATAACTGTATAGTTGAAGAAATGGAGGTGTGATTGATTCTTTGCATGACTGACTAGGTGTGTGAGTAACTCCATGGATGAGTGGCAGTCTGTGAGTGTCTGTTTACACTGATTGTATCTAAGGTTATATTAGAGTCTGAAGAGGTTCAACGTATTATCACATGAATGATATCATCAGTGATGTGATCAGTAATGTCATCAGTGATGTCATCAGTGATGTCATTTGAGATGTCATCAGTAATGTCATCAGTGATGTCATTTGAGATGTCATCAGTGATGTCATCAGTGATGTCATTTGAGATGTCATCAGTGATGTCATCAGTGATGTCACTGACCATGTCATGAATGATGTAATATGTGACATGATCAGCAGTGGATTGCGGGTGCGCGATATATAGTTAGTGCAACTAACTATATATGCGAATTTCAATGGTTTTGTGCGAGTAAAGCGAGTTTTGTAAATGCTAATTCCTAACTATATATGGTCTATAACCTATGGTTTTTTCAGTGAATTTTCAAGGTTTTGTAAATGCTAATCCCTAACTATATATGGTCTATAACCTATGGTTTTTTCAGTGAATTTCAATGGTTTTTTAATAGCAAATATCAAAAGCTGTAAAATGTCAAGTACGTGGTAGGTAAAAACATTTTCGTATTTATGCACGCTGATGTGCTTTGAACGCTGCCCCCCCCTCCTCTTTTCTTTTAGGAGTATTCTCTCTTTGCAAATAGTGAAGGGTAGGTAACACAGGCCTTTGCCCCCGTTGTAATCCGTCGTGCCTGCTTCCCTCTCCATTTGATTGATTGTTATCCTAGCATTTATTGTTTTGGAATTGGTTCTCTTTGGTTCATTCTCTATTTACAAACAAGCACAGAGTCGCAATACTCTGTTTAGTCTTTGCAGATAGTGAAAAATCGTTAAAAAACAAAAGGAATCAAGCAAAATCAGTAGGCCACTAATGGGATCTCTTTTTGTCCTCGCTAAAATAGAAACATTATGAACAACCCCTCATGACAAATACGAAACTAGTGAGAGGAACTGAGCTCGACACCATGATGGCTGCAAGACAGCTCGGCTCCGCCACCCACCCCACCCAAAATAACGACAAACACTATGCAAATATTATAAATATATACAACACACCAGCAAAGTAACAGGGTAAAACGTTTTATTAAATAACTATTTACATGGCAGCCTGCTGCAACATCGATCCAAACAAGCCTTTGTATTTTGGGCTCAAAAAAACCCATCAATAGTAAGATTTTCATAGGTGAGTGTAGGTTCATGGTTTTCCATCCACAGACAAAAAGCCTTAAGTGGGAGTGAAAGAACAATAACTAGGTAAGAAGGAAGGCAGAGGTTGTGGGAAGGACTCTGGATATGGTATGTTGCTTGGTCCCTGAGATGCTTCGATGTCACTGCCTTGCACAAATGGCATAAGTCCTGGATGTTCGGTGCCATAGTTGAGGGTTCGGAGCAGCGCTTGTAACACTGTCTGAAGCTTATTTGCACCTGCTGCTGCTTCACTATTCTCAAAGTAAGTGGGGGCTGTTTGTGGACCTGACTGCATTGGAAAACAATGTGATGCGGTGCCTCCCTGAACCGCTTGACGGAGGCCCCCGAGATAATTGCGCCTGCTCCACATCTTGTCCCACAATCCGTTTGACCTGAAGACACGTCCTGCGGAGCCCTGGTCCGACTATCACATATACCTGCGCCAGGAGACGGCGTGGGGTGCAGTAGAAGGGAGAGGCGGCGCGAACGAGCCTCCCCCACCTCCCCAGGTGGAGGTTTCTCAGCTACACCTCAGCGCTTCACTCGACCAGCTGACTTGCGCCCGCTCTTGCGACACAGTACCTCGCTCGGCCAGCTGAATTGCGCCTGCTCTTGCTATTACAACGTCTCACCCGCCATCCAACGGAATTGCACCCAATCTTGCAGTACAGCGACAGGCGGCTGCTACGGAGCTCACGAAATGGCGGTCGACTCCACAGACTTGGGCCTGGCCTGCAAAGATGGCTCTGGGCAACCGTGGAACTCGGACGCTTGACTGCTAGGGCATGGGCCCCATTCCCAAAAGAGTCCCCTCAGCCTTGAAGATTCTACAACAGTCACCGGGACCCCCGACTCCCGTAGACTTCCGGTGGGGAGCGACTGCCATGATTGCTCGCGGAATGGCCACAACGTAGCCACGAGATGGTGGTGCTCTCATGCTGACGCCAGCTTCAGTCTGAAACATCCAGAAACACTGTAGACTACCAATTCGATCAGTTCCGGTGGAGCCCCTACGTGACCCGGTAGAGAAGAACTTTCCCTCCCCTCTTTGATTGATGGTTCTTGTTGCCTGTCACTTCTCTTGTCATTTAACAGAACTTTTTGGACTGCTGAAAGGGGTTGTGTTCCGACCGCTGGTTGGTGGAGACATTTTGACTATATTCTGGACCTGCGTTGTCGCGTAATGCGTCATATGACGCGCCGCGTTAGCGCACCCGGAAGTGCTCCGGTGCGCGAGGCGCAGCTTCCCGGAAACGATCCAGAGTGCGGCGCGCAGCGCGTAACGTAAGCATAACAGGTCATGTGACTTGTTAATAAAACTTTTCATTGGTTCATTTTACTTTTGTTATTCTAATGATGAAAGACTTGGTCATATGACCTAAAATAACTTTTCATTGCTTTCGAATATTTTTTTTCCCAAATGATGAAAGCCTCACCTTTTTTTTCTCACTCTGACTTGTAAAGCAAAGGACCCAGATGCATTTACAGTTTATCACTAACAATGTTCCAGGCTAATGTATTTTCCCGGGAAATTTACAACTGTCCTGCAAGTAAAATATTCCTATTTCGAGAAAAAGGGCGTTTCTTCGTCCCATGAGGGAGCCGTTGCTGTCTTAGTCGCTGATAGGCATGAATATCGGATTCTTATCGATCACTATGTTGCAGGAGTGGAAAACACAACAGCCCTTGACCATTTATCCTTACTGCGTTCCTGCGTATTATACCTTTTAACCGTCATGTAATTGGACTGCTTTATTTCACTTGCCTTTTACTGATTCGAAAACAGTGGCTATTATTCAAAACTTTACCAATGTAGGTACTACTACCATGTTTTGTTTTAAAAACCTTTATTGTGAAAATGTCAGTATACAAATACGGGCCTATAACCACGTGGGCCGGCCACGGAGCAAACTGGAATCGTATATGATGAGGGGACATTTACACTGTAGAAGAACGTAACGGGCGACCCATTAGGCTGCAAGAACTAAGGTGTCTAACATTTGCGGAATCGGTGGACGTACATTTTATAATTAAAGTACGACAGGGCCAGTTACAATAAAATTATCTAGATATACATTTGCGGGCAAGTACCATGGGTGACGTTAATTCGAATTTTCAATAGTACAGTAATCAATAACACATCAGAAATTAATATCAATAGGGATGTCCAAATGTTCAATCAATTCTCGTCCCCGCCCGCCATGTGCTTCAAAACTGCATACGTAGCTCGTGATATCAAGGTTGGGCAACCAGTACACAACAAGGAGTTACGAGTCCCATTTATACCGGCGCCATTTTGGGCGAGGCCGGGCAGGTCCAGGATATAGTCAAAATGTCTCCACCAACCAGCGGTCGGACCAGAACCCCTTTCGGCAGTCCAAAAAGGTTCAGTTAAATGACAACAGAAGAAATAGGCAACAAGAACAATCAGTCAAAAGAGGGGACGCTTTCGTGAATGGGGCCCATGCCCTAGCAGGCAAGCGTCCGAGTTCCAAGGTGTCCCAGGGCCATTTTAGTGGACCAGGCCCAAATCCGGCCGCCATTTTAAGAGTCCTGTGGCAGCCGCCTATCGCTGCACCGCAAGAGTGGGCGCAATTCAACTAGATGGTGGGCGAGACACTGTAGCCGCAAGAGCGGGCGCAACTCAACTGGATGGTGGGCGAGACGCTGTAGCCGCAAGAGCGGGCGGTAAACAGCTGAATGGCGGATGAGGCACAGTGCAGCAAAAGCGGGCGGAAAACCGCTGAATGGCAACTGAAACGCTAAAGGGGCGCCCCATTGCAGCAGAGGAGCCTCCACCTGGGAAGGCCCCCCCCCGGGGCGTCCCACGCCGTTTTTCGGCGCAGCATTGTAGGATGCCAAGACCAGTGCAGCAAGTAAAGGACAACACCTGGGTGCCGTCCAGATCTCAGCGCGTTGTGCTGCCTTCGGACTATTCGCACAACAGACCGCTACTGACGAGGCACAGTGCAGCAAAAGCGGGCGGAAAACCGCTGAATGGCAACTGAAACGCTAAAGGGGCGCCCCATTGCAGCAGAGGAGCCTCCACCTGGGAAGGCCCGTTCACGCCGCCGTTTCCCCCCCCCCTCCCCCCCCCCCTGCGGGGGCGCCCCACGCCGTTTTTCGGCGCAGCATTGTAGGATGCCAAGACCAGTGCGGCAAGTAAAGGACATCACCTGGGTGCCGTCCAGATCTCAGCGCGTTGTGCTGCCTTCGGACTATTGGCACAACAGACCGCTACTGACGCCACCTCACAGAAGACCATTGTTGCTTTGTTTTAAAAAAAATTTTTAACGTGTTTACTTTGTTGGAGCGTTGTATATATTTATAAGTTATTAAAGTGTTATAATCCTACTACTTTGTTGGAGTGCTATATATTTTTAATGTGACACATAATTGTGAAGACTTTGATGTACAAAAAGGCATCCCTGGAATCTTCCGCTTCAGGCTCGGTCCCACACACCCTCACAGTGAGAATCCCCTCCCCAATCACAATACAGGATCGTTATCAGATAGTAGGAACGCGTGTGGTGTGACGGATCTCATGGGGTGGGGGCCTTGATCTACTGTAACTCCTTTGAAGAGGAGTGCTTCTTTACAGTTGGGGCCATAAACTACTTCTGCAGGGCTAGGTGATAGCCTGGGACCGGCCTGGACAATCGGACACAGAGGAAGAGGAGTGTCAGAGGGTGCGGTATTGAATAGGGTGAAAGGGAGGTGTCGGGCGGGCACGGGGTGTGATTCTTAGGGAAGAGCAGCGCAGATGGGGGGAGGTTTATGACCCATGCATGAGAGAGAGAGCGGGGGTGACCAGTGCGTGGGGGAGATGCTTGCGAGGGTGGGGAGCCATGCTGAGGATCGGCGGCGTGCAGAGAGTGGGTCTGGTCAAGGCATCTAAAATGGCTGCCGTGCACGACAAAAGTGTGGCATTGGAAAAAAAGCAAGATGGCGCAGACAATGTTTATCAATACGGATTAATTTATAACAATTATTTTTAACAATATATTTACTCGCAGTGTCAAAATGGCGGTCAACACTTCCCCTTCGAATCGAACGTTAACAGAAGTCACGCAGCAAAAAAAAAAAAAAAAAAACGCTCAC